>NC_048900.1:28705329-28706663 GCF_011077185.1 Oxyura jamaicensis | reverse complement strand
AAAAAAAAAAAAAAAAAAAAAAAAAAATCAGAAAAAAAATATTCAAAAATATGCATTCAAATTAAATTAGGGAGAATAATGCAGGCAAAAATCTCCTGCAGGAGGAAATAATCTGGGGTTTGAGTCCGCCACAAAGCGTTTCCTCGTTAAACCATTATATCCTGCTAATTGAAGGTGTGCAATTTAGCGTCCTGCAGCAGGGAGCGGGAAGGGGGGGGGGGGGGGGGGGGGCGGCGCCCCCCCGCCCCCCCCCCCCGGGGGCACCGCGGGGACCCCCCCCGGACCTCCCGTTCCCGGCCGCAGCTCCCCGCAAACGGGGCCCGGGGGGGCCGCAAAAGTTGCGCCGAGTCCCGCGGGCGGCGGGGAGGGCGACACACACGCACCCGCACCCCGAAACAAGTTTGCGGGGGGTTTGTGGGAGGTGTGCGGGGGGTTTGCGGGGGGTGTCCCCCCCAAAATTGCGCGCAGCTCCCCAGGCTCCCCGCGCAACGCGGCCGCCCCGGGGCCGTGCGCGGCTGCTGCGCGCTGTTCCGCGGGGCCGTGCGGGGCCGATCGTGCCCCGCGTGTCCCGCGGGTGCCCCCCGAGTGTCCCCGTCCCCGCGCTCCTTTTCCACTCACCCCCCCTCCCTTCCAGCCCCCCCGGCCGCCCCCGCCGCCGGCTCGTAAACAAAAAGTGCGGAGTTCGGGGCGGGGGAGCCGGCGTGTCGGGTGGGGAGGGCAGGGAAGGGAAGGGGAAAAAAAGGGGGAAAGGGGGAAGAAGGGAAGGGGAAAGAAGGGAAGGGGAAGGGAAGGGAGGGAGGGAAGGAGGGCAGCGGGGGCACCGCGGGGCGCAGCGGCGGCCGGGGCGCTCCGGCGCCGGCATCGATCGCGGATGACCAAGCACGGCGGGGCCGCGGCGGCAGCGGTGCGGGGGGCGTCCCGCAAAGCCCCGCGCCCGCACGGCCCCCCCCCCCCCGCCCCCCCCACTATTAATTAAGCCGTTAATAAGTAGGCGCCATTAGCCATGTGCCGCCGCAAATGGCCGTGCGGGGAAAGGGGGTATGGGGAGAGAGAGAAGAGGGGGGTGTGTGTGGGGGGAGATGCAAGGGAAAGGCACCGAAGTGAAGTTTCGGCGAGCCGCCCCCTGCCCCTGCCCCGGCGCACACGCGCCCCCCCACGACCCCCCCTAACCCCCCCCCCCCCCCGCCCCAGCAGCGCCGGCCCCACCGCGCCCCGGCACCGCTTACCTGGGTGAGACAGAGCGGAGAATACATGTCTGCTGCGGGGGGCTGCGGGCTGGAGGTGTGCGTGTGCGGGGACACAGGGAGACAGAGGGGGAGAGGAGGGGAGGGGGG